>NC_044905.1:98426543-98475160 GCF_001633185.2 Quercus lobata
TGTTAATGGCATACCAGGACAGTTTTCCCTTTGTAGGACATGTACATGCAAGACCGACCTACTTCATTACCCGCCCCTAAAGGGGTTATAATAAGTTGATCGTCTTCCCTAGTCACCAATGAATCCCGTCTCTTGAGAGACGGTTGTGGCCCAGTTGAAACCATTTCTCTATTCTTTACCAAGAATGCACACAAGTCCTTCAATCAAACTGCAAATTAATCATAGAAAAAAAAAAAAAAAAGGGTTTAAATTCCAACCAAAGTAATTATATTTTTTTGATACATTGTAAGCCTAGAAATGCCATTTGACCCAAAGGTTATTGGCAATTCCAACTAAAATACTAATTATCAAACCTATCCAAACAAAAACACTAAAGACTCACTAATTGAAAAGGTAAAAATTGTGGGTTCCAAGTAGCTCAACTGATAAAATCACTTTTTTTGTTGAATAAAAGATCTGGGGTTCGCATAAAATAAATAAACCGTAAGGCAACAGTTTCTCCCTTTGGCTGCTAAAAGTTCAACTAATACATCAAAAAAAAAATTTTTCCCCCTAAAAATCACTATGGCGACTGACAGAGGGTGCAAGCATTTGAAGAAAATGAGAAATTTGTAACCTAAAAACAGTTTTCTCGGAAACCAAACAGAGTTTAAAGTAGTTCAAGTGGTAAGAAAAGTTTCGAATAGGATATCAGTAACCTAAAAACACTAAAATTAGAGCTGAATCTTAGCTCTGAAAAACCAAAAAAAGAAGAGATTACAGTGAAAGAGTTAATGCAAATCAAGCAGAGAAAATGAATTACAGTGACCTAGAATTTCTAATAATGAAGAAAAGTTGAGAGAGAGAGAAAGCTTACATTTTTCGAAGATTGAGTTGTGTGTGTTTGTGTGTATTTCATTATATTATTTGGGTTATTCTTGGTTGAACTTCTTATTTATGGTGTTAACCGGATTTATCATTTTGTAGGTGCTTATTATAACCATTATCGTTGCCTTTTTCAACTGGTGGTTGCTGGTTCTTATTTCTCAATAAGTCAAGATGGTAAAGGCTTTGACCTCCCTTGGTGTACTTTTCTTATATGCTGTATATCTCATTGAATCTAGAAACTTTTGCTTGCATTGTATTATTTAGTCTATGTATTGGAATTGATACATTCGAGATTATGCAAGACTATACATGAAAGATCCTTTTTTGGCTCTCTTTTTTGCTAGTTTTTTCCTTATCTTATGTGTGCTCTAAAGGTTGCAGGGAAGTTTATGTTTGTTGTTTCTAATCAAATCCTTCATGACTCATGAGCCTTCTTAATCATTATAAATTCCTTTAAAACTCTTCCTAATCACCTATGTTGTCTCTGTTTGAAGAACCTGCTAAGCATTTAGAAATTGAAGTGTATGATGCTGATCAATTAAAAACGCAAACTTAGACTATAAAAAAGAGAGAATCAAATTAAGGCTTAAATTAGTCTAACCTCTCAAATAAAAGCTAAACTTCCTATAAGACACAACCACTCTGATTTGGAATCCAATTTCAACATCAAGATGTCAAATTGAGATACGGCAGCTCATGTACACAACAGAAAAAAAATCATGGTAGTCGGAATAGAAGCTTTTGTAAGTAACATTGTCATCAAGGTTTTAACACTGCACTTTGCAAAGTTTGGTGAAGCTCAAATTTGAGCAATATCAATTGTAGGTTTATATTTGTTGCCTTTGTTTGCTTCAAGAACTACAATTATACCACCACTATTTAGTGTTGTGGGTAAACACTCGTCTCAGATATGGAATTTAGTTCCGTTGTGCATCTTTTGGTGTATTTGGAAGGAAAGGAATCAGCGGACTTTTGAGGATTTGACTAGCTCCAGTGATCAGATGCTGGCTTCTTTCAGTGGGACTCTTTTTGATTGGTCTCGGGCTTGGAGACTCACGACTAGTGATTCTCTCCCTTCTTTCATTATCTCTCTCTCTCTTTGTAATTAATTTGTGGTTTGGTTTTCTTTTTTGCTTTTTCGTTGTTTCCTCCTTGTACTTTCTAGGTTTGCTCTATGTTTTTTATGCATAGAGTAGCCTTTCGTATATATAACATTCTTACTTATCAAAAAAAAAAAAATTTAGTGTTGTGGGTAAATTGCATTTTTGGTCTCTCAATTTTAAAAGGTTTGATTTTGGTCTTACAAATTTAAATTTAGCAATATAATCCCTGTCTAAAAGCCATGAAAGTTGAAATATTGGAAAAACACCCATTTCCAAGGGCAAGTGCAACTCTACAAACTCAACTAAAATATATGGTTCATATACGTGTATTGAAATATATGGTTCATGTAAAAGATGTATCCAATATCTGGTCATATAAAAGCTGACAAACATGATAGCAGACTTCTTGGTAAAGATCACAAGTAAAATTCTTTATCATTCCAAATTTTCTCCATAACAGCAAATTGTTAGTTTCAATAAATAGTATTTTTGCTGTTTTCCCCTTTGTTATCAGAACTATGCCTGCTACAAGCACATAGAGATAGACATATCTAACCCTCAACTCCCCAGCAGCACAAATAAATAGATTCCAAAATCTGTCAAACTCAGAGGGCCACCTCGAATAGAAAGGATACACAAACACTATACTGGAAGTGCATTTACAATACCCATTAAGCTTTTTATCACTAAAGAATGTTAAAAATTTGAATTTTTTATCAAAAGCCCATAAGCACAATCGTGATTATTGAATGAGAAACATAATAAAGAAAACTCCTTCATCCATTTATTCCCAACCCACCAAAAACAAAACACAGGGGTCTGATTCCAATGATATCTATGTGTCTACAAATATAAAGCAATAATTATAATCAAAACCCAAAATGGGCAGGTCTCAAAAGCAGCCAAAAACACAAATAAATCCACAACCCATGAAGAAACAAAAACAGCAGCAGCAACAAATCTCTCAGCCAAAATAAGTTCTAAAATTTTGATTTCAAATTCAAACAATCATGTAACCCACCAGTAAAAAGCCCAAATCTATAACATAAATTCAGCAGAAAAGGAACGGAGAATTGTTACCTGGCAAGCAAGATGAAGAACGAAGCAGAAGTAGGAACAGAGAATTGAGAGCCCGTGGAGACTGAGAGAACAGAGTAGCAGATATACATGGAGGAGTATATAATTTCACACTGTTGGCTCAATACTCAAATGAGCAAAACCTTCAAAAAGTACTGGCGGCTTACTCTTAAATAGAACGCATTTGATTATTAATTTGGGACTTGAGTATGTCAAGGAAAGTGATGCCGCAATTAATTTATGTTTGTTGTTTCTAATGTGTTGATATAAATGTTAGTTTGGGTATTTTCAGTCTGCAGGGAAGTTTACTTCTTTTTTTTTTTTTTTTTTTTTTTTTTTTTTTTTTTTACAATATTGGTCTTTATTTTCAATTTGCTTGGAAGTATATATTGTTGTTTCTAATTTTATGGAGTGACAATGAGACCTACCATATTACATGGGTCATGAACAGAGATATAAATATTGACTCACAACTTTTGGGAACATATCAAAATACTCTCATGTCAGTTTCTGATTCTCCACTTCAAGTTGAAAACACCTCTTCTACAAAAGGAAGATCGAGAGCATCCACGCCTCCAACTCCGGAGTCAACATCTATTGGTGAAGGGGATTGTGGGTTTGGACTTGGTGACACTTCCAATTTTGAGAGGCTAATTGGTAGGAAAGCCGAAAAGGCCAACCGAATGAACAAAGCCATCGGAAAAGATGTAGGAGAATATTTGACCAAGAAATTAAAATTTATTGAGGAATCACAAGCATGGTTTTAAAAACCGGTACGGTCAAAGAACCGGAATAGAGAGTGATTCTCGGTTTTATGTTCGGACCGGGATCAGACCGATGGTCGAACCGATGATGTCATAAATAATTAATTAATAATTATAAAATATAAATAAATAATTTTATAACTAATATTTTAACTAAAAAATTAAATTAAATAATAGTAAAACATTAAACTTTAACTTTAATTTATAAGAAATGATATGTCCACAATATTTTCACAACAAATTTTAATTGGCAAATTGTTATTAGTTGTTATTGTCAAAAAAGTAATCTTAGTATTAACTATTAAGTTCAAATTTGAATCAATAATAATTAACCACCTATAATTTATTGTAAAAATATTATAAATATAACATCTCTCTTTATTTATATATTAGACAACCAAACTCAAGCTCACTACAAAAATTATTTTAGTTATTCTTTTATTTTTCAAATATCAAAAAGTCACCCATGAGTGACAATATCATTGCCCATTTCTTTTCCACCACATATCCTACCTTTAGTTCTTTACACGTTGATACTCCACCCACCACATATTTTGAAACCTTACATCCCCACCTTGGTTAACTAAAAGCTCTGTACTAGTTTCTTCTTTTACCTTTTTCTAATTTCTCATCTCTTTGCCTTCAATGCTCTCTCTCGTTCACTATATGTGCATCAGTGCATGTGCGAGTCTCCAAGAGCAGCAGCAAGATTTTTCTCATTCTTTTTTACTCAGCCAAAAAAAAAAAAAAAATACAAGAGCAGCAAGAAAAGCTCTTAACCTGAAGCGGACAGACTGTACCTGCGTGGCTGCATCTCTTTGGTTTGGGTTTCCTCAGTTCTTTTCAACTGTGTTAAGTCATAAATAGTAAATCTAATATTTTTGGTGTCAATGTGGGCATCTGAGGCTTCAAAGCTTTAGACTTAACAACATTTTCAAAGTCAAAATCTCTCTTCTTCTTAAATCTGAAACAAAATCTCTTATTTATTTTTATTTTTTTGGTCAGAAACACAGTGGCTGAAGTGTTGGTGAACAAGCTTAAAACCGGTTTAACCGTACCGGTTTCCGGTTTTTCAGTTAAACCGGTGACTTTTCCGGTTTTTCCTTCATTTTCGGTTTTTAATCATAACCGGACCGGATTAAGGTCCGGTTCCCGGTTGAACCGGTTGAACTGGCCGGTCCGGTCCGATTTTTAAAACACTGATCACAAGAACATGACAAAGAGAGTCTTCGTATCAAAGTAGAGAAGTTGTGCTTGGGAGAGTTGAGAGATAAGGAGAGAACTCGATTGGAAGAGGAAAAAAATGTTTATTGAGAGGGAAAAACTTAGGATTGAGAAGGAAAGAGTCATGATTGAGAGGAAAAAATTTGAGATGCAACATATGTTAGAGGAGGAGAAAATCATGATGAAAGATACAAATGCCTTGACTGGAGCACAAAAAGCTTTTTATGAACAATTCCAGGAAGAAATCATGGTAAGACGAAGTTTACGTAATTAATGGATTTGATTGCATTTTGGATGTAGCTTAGGTCTTTATGTATTTTGTAATATTAGGAAAAGGTTGGCACATTTAGGTGATACTTTGGTAGTGGCTTATGATAGGCCTTTATGTATTTTGGTAGTAACTTATGAGAGGCTTTCATGTATTTTAGTAGTAGCTTATGTCACTTGACTTTAATCTTAAACTAGATGTATGTATAAACCTTTAAATTTATTGCTCATCTTGTTTGTGTTGTGACTTGTGCGTGTGTGCTTGTGGGTATAATGATTGCTTATGGCACTAAAAGTATGGATTGGTTATGTTTCGTGCATCTATAGTAATAATTGCTTTCCAATTGTCTTGAAGATTGCATCCATGAATCGCTCTTTGTTTCGCAAGTTGCTTCTTGATGACTTAGATGAAAATGAGATAATCGAAGAACTTATTATGGAAACATCATAACGTAAACGTCGTTGCTATATCCGACGTAATCATTTGGTAAGCCATGAGAGGCTTTTTCTTGACTACTTTGCTCCCACACCAATATATCCACCCGCTTTATTTCGTAGGAGATTTCGGATGAAGCATTCTCTTTTTCTCCGTATTCAATCTAAGGTAGAAACTCATGACTCTTATTTTGTCCAAAAAAGAAATAGTGCCAACAAACTTTGTTTATCTTCATTACAAAAGATAATTGCTGTACTTAGAATGCTTGCGAATGGAGTATCGGGTGATTTGATGGATGAATATGTGTAGAATGGAGAAACTACTGCATTAGAAAGTTTGAAAAATATTGTTACTGTAGTTAAAAAAATCACTTGTTAACATTAGACAATTATTTGCTATCAAGTGGCGGTGGCGGCGGCAACGGCGGCGGTGGGGGTGGTGGTGGCAGCAGTAGTGGCAACGGTAGTGGTAGCGGTTGCGGTGGTTGTGATTGTTGTTTATTGTAGTGGATATATTATTTTATTGTAGTAGATATATTATTTTATTGTGATGTTTATATTATTTTATTGTGTTGAAAGTTAAAATAGATCTACTATTGCTGGATGTTTTGTAAAGTGAGCAGGTAAAATAGATAAAATAACTTTTTGTGGTGCCAAATAGCTAAAAACATGAGATATTTGAATACAATCCGCAATAGTGGTGCTATCATCTAAGTGGTGATATCATATTATTTGCTTAAGTAATAGACTAGTGCCAACTAAGGAAAAATGTTGCAGAAAACACACGTCTACATAACTTATAAATAAAAAAAATAAAAAATTAGCCTGCGTCATTTCCCAATATTTCAAGAGAACCTTCATTATCAAGTAGAAACAAAAAAATAGTTTCCACTGGAACCTCAATGAAATATACAGCTAAAAGATATTATAACTATAATGAGGAGCCTCTGCAACTCAGCAAAGGGACATTCTGTAGCCCCATTTCTCAATAATCAGTCAGACAGTTCAAAAGTTCCTCAAACTATAATTTTACCAAAAAAAAAAAAAAAAAAAAAAAAAAAAGGCCCCATTGTCCTTTTATGGACTGCACAAATATATACTTTACATGTTAAAACCATCTCAGGAATCAACCTTACCAAAAACAATTTGTGGTAAGGCTACGTATCAATCATCGTTCCCATAACTGTAGAAGTGGACTTTTGTGCATTAGGAATGAAAAGTTAAAACCAACAGCATTGTAGATCAAAATTTGATCATCATCCCTCTCTATTCTTTGAGTGTATGGGGGTATTTAGAATTATTCAAACTTATATATCATTGACTTTATTTCCAGGCTTAAATTAACTAGTTAAGTGGTTAAGACATCTGGAAGAGTGGTGGGGGCTCCCAAGTATTTTACCACCAACATCAGGGAAGGATTCATAACCACTCAATGAATTGAACAAACTTTGCTAGACTTGATAAGTATAACTCTACAAATAAATTGAACAAACTTTTCAGAACAGACATTAGTTTAAAAAGTTATTCAAAGGTCACTTTTTTCATTCAAATGTTGCTGTCATCTTTTCATCCATTAATGCAGCAAACATAAAAAAGAATGATCCACACTGCTAATTTTCATTCCATAGGGATAACAAACATGATCATATGTAACCAAAGAGCAAGATTAACAAATCATTCGCCAAAGGGATTTATTGGGGACCGAACAGTACCTTGATACCTGTATTGGTTGCTTCAGGAGAGGCTTCAAGTTGTGGATCAAACATTGGATTGAATGCCACTGTAAATGCACAGTCGACTATACACCCTGCATTTCAAAGAACCCATGACTGATACAACAGCCAAGAAAAATAGTAGTATAATGCAGTAAAGATAGAAATATAGAATTCTACAAACACTATAGCCAAAATAGAAAATCTGAACAAGTTACAGATGGATGGCATAGAAGAGGGTAGTACCATCGATATGAGTTCCAAAATCCAACTTCATCACATCATCATACTGAAGCACAGTCTTATCTCCTGAATTTGGGGTCCAATGAGCAGCAACCCTGACAACAAAAAAGAGCTTAGACTACATAAATGGTTTATGACATTATGATCGAACAAATAAAATTCTCAAATACCAGACTCAAAATGTTTACCAGTTCAGAGAGCACCCTGTAGGGAAAGCGATGCCAGCTTGCAGACCATTCTCTGATATTAGCTTATGGACTGTATTCTCCAAAGTCTCACACAGGTCAGTCATCAACATTCCAGGCTTCAGAATACTTTTGATGTATTTCCGAACCTAATTATAAGTAAACAAGCTTCAATTGAATGCAAAGTTTTAAAAACCAAACTGGTTACCGAACTGGATTGATGAGCAAGTCAATGGTCAACCGATTTGATTAAAAAATACATTTATAATTAAATATATAAATTTGATATATATATATTTATTGCTTACAACAAGTGAGGGGATTCAAACCCAGGTTCGAACTAGGCAATGCCATTGTGCTGCAGCGCTCTTAGTATACATATGATAATCTAAATCTTATATTTAGATTCAAAAAGTAAAAGATATACCGAGTGTTTGTTAAAAAAAATTATAAATCTGATTTTTTATAACTTTAGAAAGGAACCAATTTGATAAAATTGAAATAGTTTATTGGTTCATTGACATGTTCAACGGGTAAACCAGCAGGTTTAATCCAATTCAACAAAAAAAGCATTGAGGAGGTGATGAATCAGACTGGAAATGAGCCCAGTTCATGGTTAAACCGGCTGTTTTGATCCAGGTTCTTAACCATGCTGAATGTCAAGAACAAAAGGCTCTCTAAGCTTTCCTACTCTCAACAGAATAAAGATACTTTTTTTCCTCACTTTGAGTAGTAACATACGTAAATATTAAAACGGATTGCAACCTGACGATGAACTTCAGCTGCTCGGCGAACTGAATTGTACATTGGTTTTTCGAGGCGCTCCAACTCCCTCTTCTCTTCAGATGTAGTCCTCCATAAGTTACTGATATACAAGCACGAATTTTAGATACCAAGATCTTCAGTTACTAAAAAGGTAAACCAATATGCATGAAGTAGTGGTTCCAGTATATTGACTAGAACTTGGGACAATGATTGGACTAGGTAACAACCCCTTAACCATACACATGTATGCATAGAATCCCTAATCAAGGATAAAAATTGCCACAAAAAGAAAAGCCATATTCTGCCTTTTAATTTTTATGTAGGGAACCTTACTAAAGAAACATTTCTAAATAAGTGCACTTTGGACTCGCCTCTAGTTAGTAAAACCTACGGACAACTAACCCCACCCACTTGAACCAATTACTAGGTAATCCAGAGGCATTCACCCCAACAGGCTAAAAACTGCCCATGCCTAGGAGCAATATTCTACAGTATTGTACAGAAATAGCCAACCCCAATTAAGTTGGGGTTAAGACTTAGTTGCATTGAGTTTGTAGAAATAACATATACTCACTCGTCTTTATATTGCTGAATCTCACCCTCAGGAAACTCGCCAGAAGGAAAAACGTCAGTAACGGGAATGGACGGAGGATCAGTCTGCTCGGGTAGTTCTTTCTTTTTCCTGTGTAAAAGAAGATAAATTATATACTACCAAGTGAAAATGTACTTCAACCAGAAAGAGAGAAATTAAGGCTAGAATAAGGTCCTCACTTGCTTTTATTTCTCTTCTTTTTTTTTCTTTGAAACTTCTGTAAAGAAATGGTTTAAAAACGCAAGCAAGTGCACATATTAGCAAAAAATTGACAAACTATAAGTACAAAATTTCTGAATGACCATACAAATAAAGTACATATAATTAATATTTTATATTTGATTAACTTAGCAAGTCCAATCAAAAGAATACACAACAACAAATTATGCCCAGCGAAGAGAACTAGTTGCTTATCACAATTAAGATTCTTCATTCATAAGGGGAATGGAGGAAAGAAAATATAAACAAAATGTACCCAATTTTTTAACTATTCCCTCTCATTTTCAAATTAATTTAATACTTCAAGGCTAATACTCTCTCCTCTCGCATGAATGGTTAACCCCACAATGAACTTTACCTGCAGAATCCATCGTGTTGCAAAAGGGTGGATTATTATTCCGGGACTACTCAATAGCTACTCCTTATTGACTTTCATACATACATAAGCCATTTGTTATGACTTAATTGGTAATGTAAGCCCGCTTATTTTCTTAGGTGCTACTTAATCAAACCCAGTTTGTTCTTATCTCATAGAAATAAGCCATATACCAAATGCACATGTTAGGTTCTAAATGTTTAGAACAATTGGCAAATTGTGAACACAAACTTGTCTAGATATAGATCTTAGAGTCTATAGGTTTTATTAGACAATACTCAAGGTGATTCAAGTCAAGATTCAAGAACATACAAGCTGTAGGAAGAAGATTTCATAATCTGTCTGGTTCGATTGATCGAAAGACAGGCTCGACCGATCGAAAGTCGTATCTGCAGAATTTTAATTAAGCCCAAACAGCAGTTCAAGCCCATTTAGGATTAGGGTTTCTAATCTACTTCTCCCAGTATATAAAGGAAACCCTAAGCACGTTTTTATGTGACTTTTCAGAGAGAATAGAGTGTGCCTTTTTTGTATTTAGGGTTTTGTTCCTAAAAATCTCTCTTATGTCTTCTACCGGTGCTATTCCTTGAAGAATCTCAAGATCCGGTATTGTTGAAGTTGCTGCCTTCTCTTGTCATCAAAGGTGTTGATGATCTAAACCTTCAAGGGTGATCTTGAAGTCACAAACAGGAGAGTTTGTGTTGCTAAACCTTTGAGTGGGATCTCAAAGTCACAAACGGAGGTGTTTGTGTTTTGCAAAGGCCAAAGAAATAAGGAGTCCGTGGATTCGGAGCTTGCACGTGGTCGTGTCAGTAAGTTCTACTGGTTGGTAGCAATAAGAAGTCGAGCGTGGGGGCTTGTAAGTCTTATTGTATGAACTTCGATTCTTTCTAATGGATTTGCTTTTTACCTTGAGGATAGCTAGGTTAAATCCTCCCCAGGTTTTTTACTGGTTTGGTTTTCCTAGGTGATCATATCATTGTCTTATTTATTTTCCGCTGCTATGCATGATATGATTGTTTGATTGTGATAAACTAGACTTGTTTAATTGGACTAAGTAACAACTTGGCTAATTACCTAGGTTTAATCAATTATTTAAGGGGTCTAAAAACTGACAGCACATATAATATATAATGTAAAATATATTTTGGTTGGTAAATAACACATGCACCCAATAATGCTTAACCCACAACCTCATCCTCCAACTTAATCTTAAAAGGAAAGGAGATGCCATTTGAGCCAAAACTCAATAACCCAAAGGTTAAAGCATTGATTGACTAAATGACCAACTCTCTCATCCATATTAGTTCTTAAGGTAACTCCACCATAGACCCAAAATCCTATCCATCCATTTTAAAATAAGTAGATTAGATTTAGCTATGTCATCGATAATTCAAATAGATACAAAAAAGGTGATATAGTCAACATTTGTTTAAGCATTAATGACGTAGCAAAATCCAATTCACTCATTTCAAAATGGATAGATATGATCTTAAGAACTCCATGTTAGAGTTTCCCTAAGAACTATAGAGGACCCTAATCCGTCTAACTGGTAACCAATAACCCTAATGACACAACATCATTCACAACTGCTGAGGTTGCAGATTGTAATTCATATACAATAAAAGTAATATTAGTGGTGGTCCCATGTAAAAATGGTATTGCACTAAAGAGCGGCTTTATGACCACAAACTATTTCACAACTCTTTTGTCATAACTCGGATAGGGTGGACTGTGAGTGGTTGCCTATCACTTACACATAGACCCACTATTTTTTTTTTCACTACTCATAATCTGCCACATCAAAGTTGTGGCAAAGAATTTGTGTAATAATTTGTGATTCTGGATTTTTTTTTTTTTTTTGGGCACTTATCACAACTTGCCACCCCCCAAAAAAAGTTGTGAAATTTGTTATGGGTTTTGAAGCATTGATTGAAAAAGTATACTCCAGTTATGTATCTGTAGCTATGAGTTATATATGCCAATATCAATACAAAAAAAAAACCAAATAAAAAATCAATCTTTAGAAACGGCCAAAATTGGGAATTAAGCCCACTTTCCCAACTATTTAGTTAGTAGGCACGGTTTTGAAACTATATTTTTTAATAACATCTCGAGTCTAAAAGGGTCAATTTTGGGTTATAAATCGAGTCTCAGAGGGCCAGTTTTCATATTCTGATCAAGTCTGAGTTGGCACTTTTGTCCACCTGGAAGTCGAGTCTTAGAGACTCGATTTTCATACCGACCATTAGAAGCTTGATTTCTGTGTTCTAAGATTCGACGTAGACGCCACTTGGAAATCGAGCCTTAGAGGCTTGGTTTGCTAAACGTGAAACCGAGTCTCAGAAACTTGATTTTTAAATTGTGGTGAAATATTACTCCACGTGGCTATCATGTCTAGGTCCCTATATCAGATTTGGTTTTTTGTCTGGGTCTCTTGGGTCATACACATTCAGCAGGTCTTCTCTCTCACTCCCTCTCTCTCTCTCATACAATCCCAACACTCATTGTACTCTTCCCTCTCTCACTCCCCCTCTCACTCATACAATCCCAGCACATTTGCACATCCTCATGTCAGGTAAGGTTCTGTTGGTTGTTTAGTGTATATAATGTTAGTGGATTTTGCTAGTGTTAGTGTATATAGTATTAAGATATATTTGTATCATGGGTATATATCATGACTTTTGTTGTTTGGTTTGATATTTGTCTTTAGTTTTTTTTTTTTTTTTTTTTTTTTTTTTTTTTTTTTGCTTGAGTATGAAATTATAATCGTTGATATATTTGTATTGTTAGGTTTTTATCATGGGTATGTATCATGAATTTCTTTTGTTGTTTGGTTTGATATTTGTCTTTAATTTTTTTTGCTGGAGTATGAAATAATGATTGATATATTTAAGATGTATTGTTGGTATATTTGTATTGTTAGGTTTTTAATGATTGTATTGTTGTTTGGTTTGATTTTTATTTATATTTTTGTTAGAGCTGATTTGAAATTTTGTAATGGGGTGAGTTTTGTCTTTAGATTTTTTTTTTGTTTGAGTATGAAATGATAATGATTGTGTGTTTGTATGTGATGTGGGGTGAGTATATGCAAATGTGGGGTGACAAGTTGTAATTTTTGAACTTTGAGTAGATAGAATAGGTTTTGCAATTGATGTTAAATGAAAGAGATAAAATATGTCACTAACATATTACACTTGACTCTAATAGGTTCACAATCTCTGAAGAATATTGATATAAATGTATACTACGGTGGACCCCTTGTCAATCCAACAGAGCTTGATGGATTCCCATTTAGAGGGCCGGGTATTGAATGCTACTACATGATGATATGTCGTAAGTTGAAGACATTGAATGATTTGAAGAGGAAAATAATGAAAGAATTGAATTTGAACCCTGCTTGTTATGAGATAAAGATTATTTATCGTTACCCACAAGAAGTCCTTCATGAATGGATAAATTACGGGTATATGGAGATCAAAGAAGACAAACATGTAAAGATCATGTTTAATAGGATCCATAAAATGCCCTAAGTAAATGTTGCTGAGTTGTATGTAAGTTTGGAGCTGCTTGCAGAAGTTGATACTGAGCAGGTGCAACACACAATTACATCTTTACAATTTTGCAGCCCTAGATGATGGATACACTACAATGGGAGGCTATACAATGGGAAGTTATACGCTCCCATCTCAAGATCATGCTGCTAATACTGGTGAAACACTCCAACCTCAAGAGACACATTTAGGGGAGGAAGACGAAGACGAAGATCATGCTGCGAATAATTGTGAAAATCTTGATGATATGGATGAGTACGAAGAGAGGATTGAGCGAGGCGACTTTGACAGGGATGTGGATGACCATGAACTCGTTCCCAATTTTGAAGAGGAAAATATGGAGTACCATGATGAAGGTGATGCAGACGATGATATTGGCGTCTAGCATGATACAAATACGACCACTGCCTACACACCTCCTGTCGAGTCATTCTACGCAAATACTTGGAAAAATATGGTTGATCTTTCACGTCTTTAGATACCATTTGTTTCTACTTGGGAGGATGGGATGCATTTTAGTAAAGGGTTGACTTTTGCAAATAAAGAGGTGGTGAAGCGTGCATTGATAATATACATAGCAAAGGATAATAGAAATTTTATTATCCGAAGGTCGACCAAAACTAAATTGTATGTTGGGGCATTCATGAAGGCTAAACTTAATAGTCTATGGATGGTCACGTCTTATGTAGATCCACACAGTTGTATACCCTTTGGCCTGCGAAGAGACGGTAAAATGATGGATTCTAATTTTGTTGCATCAGAAATTGTGGGAAAATTGCGACAAAATCACACTGCTTGTATTGATGAGCTCTGGGAGATCATATATTCTAAGTATAATCATGAGCTTTCTTATTATAAGGTATAGGACGCAAAACAAAAGGCAATTGCTAAGATATTTGGGGATTGGGAGGAGTCTTATCAAAGGTTGAGAAAATTGTTGTTGGCATACTTGGATCAAGATTCGGGTACCCAATACAACTATTACACCATACCTAGGGACATAGCTGGTACTACATTACTGCGCTATGTATTTTGGGCATTTGCTCCATGCATTGCTGCATTCAGATATTGCAGGCCAGTGATTAGTATTGATGTGACTCATTTGTATGGTAAATATCGAGGTGTGTTGATAATTGCAATGGTAGCCGATGCTAACTAAAAGGTTTTGTCTTTCACCTTTGCTGTTGTGGACAAAGAGTCAGGGCCTTATTGGGGGTGATTTTAGAGCGTCTCAAGATTTCCATAAGGCATGTGATACCTGACGAGGGCATTTGCATTATTTCTGATCGACATAAAGGTATCAAATGTGCCATTGAAGAGTGGCCTAGAGATGATGACGGAAGCTTACGAGTATTTCACCGATATTGTCTTAGACATGTTGCTAGCAACTTCAACACACACTTTGATGATCAGACTCTAAAGGCATTGGTCTTGAAAGCTGGATATGCGACTCATGAAACTAAATTTGAGTCCATAATGCAAACCATTAAGGATGTTGAGATTAATGCATTGAGGAGTGTAGACCTTGATGATCCCCATGTTGCACGCTATATGCCATACACATATCTAATGAGTGAGGATCTGGACAAATGGATCCAGTTACATGATGGTGGAAAATGTTACGGGGCAATGACAACCAATATCTCTGAGTGTTTTAATGGGGTACTTAAAGGTGCCTGTGGTTTGCCCATTGCTGCAATGGTTGAGTTCACTTGGTGCAAACTTGTTACATATTTCCACGATCAACATAAAGAAATTACTTCTTATCTCTCTCGAGGTAAGGTGTGGAGTGATTATGCAATGAGAATCTATACCAAAAATGCGCAGAAAATGTCAAGACACACTCTGAGGAATTTTAATCATGAAACTGGTGTATATCAAGTGGTTACCCCGTACAACGACCAAAGAGGTGGAGGGGGAAACCACAGTCATGAAGTGCACGTATTTGCTAGAACATGTGGTTGTGGAAAGTGGCAAAACATTAAGATCTCTTATTCACATGCAATTAAAGTTCTTCAAGGTCTGCACATCTACAACATTCAAGAACAAGGGGTCAATATCTAGAACTTTCCTACTACGATAATGTTATGATTAAAACTATAATGTAATCACATATAACTACTAAGATAATTTTATAAATATTTACTCAATTAATAATATCACTAGAATAAGAAACAATCCTTATAAAAAACAGAGTACATACAAGCCACATGATAGTCACAAAATTAGAGTATATTAATGTAATCATATATATTGAACCTCTATTTAAAATTTTTTAATGTTGACATAAATAATTCCTAGAAGCCTTTAAAATAAATAAATAGAATCAAGTTACATGATTGTGGGTTTAGGTAATGATCACATAATGTATATGATGTATATGAGGTAGAGACTTACTTAAGGGACAGTGGACCATGCACTGGAGGACCATAAGCACTCACTGGTGGGCCATGCTTAACTGCCGGGCACAAATAGGGGAACTTGGCCCATGCCCAATACTGGACCAACAATAAGCACCCACCAATCTGACTGGCTTTCTTATCGCTTGCCCTGCATAACTCTCAATACAACCATGCAAGGCAAGCACTTTCCCAACTGTACCTTCGTGGGTTGTGAACGTCTTGTAACTGCTGCACTCACATTAGATGCACCCTATCGCCAGATTTGTCCATGAAGATTGTGTCCCCCAATAGCCCTAGGATGTAGCATCGTGTGTACTAATGCAGCTGATCCTCTTCAGCATTAGGCGGTAATGGATCGGCAACTTGCTCCAAAAGCCGTTTGATGAGAATCCTCTGGCCAGTAAATTGCATATGCTCTTGATTTATAAGTTGAAAGCCAAGGAACTCATGTCACACATTCTCCCATTCTTTCTGCGTGCTCCCTGTTACAGCATCACCATCAACAAGAGGCCCGAGAAGAACCTCCATATCCTGCAATGTGATGGTGACCTCACCATGTGGCATGTGGAAGGTGTGAGTCTCGGACTGCCATCGCTCCACTAAGGCCGTTATCAGGCCATGGTCAATCTCTCTACTCGGGATCCTGAGGAGTCCCTCTAAACCAAGTGCCTTAATGATGTCAACAACTCGGTCGTCCACCATTGGCTCTCGATTGAAGAACTCTTCACTACAGCTATGGTAGGTAAGGGACCCTAGATCCTGCACAAAATAGAACCATGGATTAACATACGTTAGCAAGTGCATGTACATTGTATGAATTAAATGTGTGTACATTTGTTAAATCTTTAGTGCTGTGTTTTACCTGCCCATTCCAAATAGCTTCTGACCGATGATTGGCCTGCAACTTCAACACCAAGTTGCCAATGGGGCCAGGCTGCACATGGTCAATCTGTCCAGCATTTGCAGCAGCCATACCGCACAAGAATGATAAGCAATTAGCACGTAATAGACATTATTGAAAACAAAAACAAAAACAATCTAAGAAATATTCTCAAAAAACAAAAAACCGCGTTGTATCCAATGGTTATCAGAGTAGAGACAATTGATGGCAAAATGAGGCAAAAGTTATTTAAAGAGTTTCTAGGTAGTTATTCTTCAGAACATGATAAAGTTCCACAAAATACTCAGGTCCATCCTCATAACTGGAATACACAAAATAACCTGACACTACAAGACGTAAATAATGCCTGATGCAGCAATATACACTAATGCCACATAACACTCAACTTCTACTAGCAACCAAAAAAGTCACATTGCCCTTATACAAAAAATCACAAATTCCCAATAGCCCAAATAAGTATAAAAGCTGCTAAAGTAGGAATCAAAGTATATATATACTCGATACTCTCTTGAACTTTATATGCACCATGCCTTTGCCTCAGATAAGTAAGAGTGTTTCAACAGCTCCTAATCCTACTCATGACATAAAATATAACCACCCATAAAAGGATCCTAGAAAAAAAGAATTGGCAAAGCATAGAAATCTCAACACAATTGGGTGTACAATTATTACACACTCCAAACAGTTTATTTGATAGGAGAGTTGCATTCCACTTTGTTTACTTCACTCTTAATGCTTGAAAAAAAAAATAATTCTATAGAATTATTTTCCTTAGTATAACTGCTCCTTGCTAAAACTAGTTTTCAACTCCCTTGCATTAGTCACCAACTCCCTCCCTTCCAAGGATTTCATATTCTAACTCCCATGACCCTTAACAAATTGAATATCAACTGAGTTGTACATGCTAGGTAGCAATTAATTCTATAGCCCTATGGCAAATACTTCAGAAAGAACCCTACCAACTGACAACAGATTTTATCTTCCATATGAATTAATAGGTAAGTACCATGGTTAAACAAGGAAAACAAAAAGAAGTTGAAGGCATTGACTATATATAAGCCACTAGTACTAGATAGCATCCATCAAAGTAATCAAAAACGCCTTCAAAGCCAAATAATTTTTATGATCAACATAAAATATAAGTTCCCAAGAAGATTATACAGAAATTTCATGTCCAAATTGTCATACACAAAATGATCTTTTTAAGCCAATCAATAGAAAGAATATGATCAGTGAAAAGGAATAGAACCAACTTATGCCAATGATAAAGCATGTTTGATTAATGGAGAACTCAATTTTACTTATCAAGTTATCATGGCCCATGAGGATGAGGGAGGGTTCCTCACCTGAAAACCCAGATCCCAATTAAGAAAAAGGAAGAAAAAAAAAAGGGTAAATTCAAGTGCCTCCCCATCTAGATAGTTTAACATTGTTGTACACAATGAAGCCATTTCTATTTCCTATATCTTGAACGTAATCTTCCCAAGGCCAAAGCCAACGAATAACAAGCAATTACTTTATTTTCTTAGTTTTATTTAATTCAACTTCAGGTCATCATTTATATTATGACAGATTGTTAAGATCTGAGGGATCTTTACTATAGGGTCTTGCTAGCTAGTGGTCTAGATTGTTGCTGGTTTTTACCTTGTGTTTTGGTTCTTTTTGCTGCTTTCGGTGGTTGTAGTGTTTCTTTGTTGTTTAATGAAATCTCAATCATTATTCATTAAAATAAAATAAAATAAAAAATGTCCTTTGCCACATTATTTTCATTGCCCCCACTCTTTATAAATTATTTTTTCTGACAAATAAGTGAATATGTCACGAGTGCGTGTTTAATAAGTATTTTTAAGATATTTGTTAATAAATTATTTTTTAAAAATTAATATTATTTTTATAAAAGATGTAAAAAAATGTCAAAAATATTAATTATTTCTTCTTTTTATATAAAAGGTTTTTAAAATTATTGTGAATGCTCTTGGGCTTGACAAACTACATACTAAAATAATACAGAATTTATTTACTTAGATGAAGACAATAATAATAACTTATTTTTCTAAAAAAACCACCAAAACTTTTTGGTTTTGTCCCAGAAATTTCTATCTCAAATATATAACAAAAAGGTGCACTACATCTCCGTTGCTACCTGCCTTGGATCCGAACACCATTCACCCGATGCATTCCTGATCCCATCAATTTTATTTTTCCTAAACCTTTGGGTGGCCTACTATGAAAGTATTTAGAATTTTTGTCCCCATGAATAGTCCATCTTGCACGTGATCTCTAAAACCACATCCTTGTCTCTTTATCAAGAAGCTCATTCACCTCCTTCCTTAACCCTCTAAACAGTAATACTCTGTCAAAACATGAAAGTTGAGAGCATTGTATTGTACCTTGCAAATCTTTTTTCATATGCGATGCAATATTTGAAGCGTTTTAGAGATTAAAGATCTTGATAAATAATAAATATAAAATATTGAATACATATATACAAATACTTATTCATTTGAAATGCTAGGGATCAATTTGGGCACAACTTTGTATCACAACTCGCCACATTGCAAGTTGTAATTGGTAAGAGTGTGTCCCCACATGGCCCACTAACACATCCTTACCAATTACAACTCGTTATATGACGAGTTGTGACACAAAGTTGTGCCAAAATTAGTGTCCCTAGCATTTCTCATTCCTTTGTGGAGGAGTATCTGTATATGTATTCAATATTTTGTATTTAGTATTTGTCAAGATATTTGATCTCTATGACGCTTTAAATATTGCATGACATATAAAAAAGATTTGCAAGGTACGATACGATGTCTCAACTTTCATGTTTTGGCAAAAAACATCTCTGTTTAGAGGGTTAAAGAATGAGGTGACAAAATGTCATCTCTAACATAATTATAAGAAGCGATAACTATCTAGTTTTCTTCCTTGTATTGTTTGTTAAGTTGAAAAAATGTCACTCTTTGGTTAAATTATAGAAAATAAGCTGTATTAGTTGCAAGTATGCATACTTCATGTCCCATACTTGCAATTAATGCATTTATTTTCTACCATTCAAACCAAAGAATGTCATTTTTTCAACTACACAAAGAATATGGAAAAGAAAACTAGATATTGCTTGTTATAATCATTTTCATAATATTCAGTTTCCATTTCTTCACACATAACCACTATATTAATTTTTTTTTTTTTTTTTACAACCTATGAATAGTGCAACCTTACTATAACGTTGCAATTTTTTTTTGTAAATATACAAGTTTGAATTGAGTGAATTTTTGCTGTGTTGAGTTGTAAAATAGCAACTTAGGCCCTACTAGTGCTCTAAGTGACAAGATAAGAACGGAGCTTGGGTAGAGCAAATCTGAACCTCTAAGATGACCTCACAAACTCCGGGTTCTGTGAAGCCAGAGAATGTGAAGTAATCATTAATGAGCATATTTATGCTAACCATTCCATTGGTATCTTGTTAATTAGAATCACCGAATTTTTTATTTTCGATTTATTTATATCTATTAGAAATTGTATTAAGTTAGCAGTTAGCAATTATTTCCTTTCTTTATTTTCCAAATGTTCCAATTAGAGAATTATTTAGTTTTCAGTAGAACTTTTCCTACTTTCAAGAAGCTAATTTTGTTATTAAAAATTGAAACATGTAATTTGCATATCAATATAATATACAAAAAATTTATATATTTTTATACTTAACTCTCGTTTGTTTAATAGCATCCCATAAAGAAATTGATGAGTTGATACATAAAATTTTTCTTTGGTATTTGCGAGCAAATTGTAGACCAAAAAAATTCAAATTCACATATGGTGAGAATTCGAATTTGGCCATCCATTATTAACTCACATATACTTAAAAAATTCTATGTATCAAAATCTTTTTATGCATGAGATTATACAAAGCAGAGTTATAATAAATAAAATTTGAGTATATTAATTGATGTGTAAATTTTACATGACTATGACAAAAAGTTTTTGCTTTTTGTCACAAATTTTTAAACAAAATTAGTTTTTTATTTTAAAGATAAGAAATATTCTATAAAAACCATAGTTAGAGAATAAGTCATGAAAAAATTCCAAGATACGGAACAAAATTATTATTGGAACTTCTTCTCAAAAAAAATATTTTTGGAACATATGAAAATTGCAAAAGCAAATGGGAAAATGTAGAAAATAAATGAATAATAATTAATTGTCAATTATAAAATACCATTGTAATGGAAATAATAGATATAAATAGAAGAAATAAAAACATACCAGATAAAAAATACATCCGCCACCAGTGCTGAAAAGTAAAACCTGAAATCACAAGAGGCTAGGTGAAAAAAGTATAAACTGTGAGATAAAAAAATATGGGTCATGCTAACGGGTGTCTTTAGAATAATAATAATGGTATCTATTTTAAGAAAATTTTGACATAATTTTTATGAAAAATGAAAAAAATATACTCACGGTTCTTCAACATATATCTGAGAGAAAAACGGTTTAAAGGCTCTTCAACTGTTCAAGAGCATTTGATGGTAATTGGGGATGCACATCATTATGACTCTCAGTCATCATTAATTATATAAATTCTACTTGTTTACTATTTTGATCAAATGGCAATTCAGTACTTGGGAAGTAATATCTAATGTCTGTAATATTATAGTTTCAATATTTTGATTTGCACCTATGGTATACTCCTGTTTACAATGTCATCTTTCATTCAAAAAGTATTATCTCACTTTTTGAATGCAATTTAATATAAGTATTATCTCACAACTGGGACTCTTTTGAAGAAACATAATTCTTTTAAGAATAAAGGCCTCTGTAGTATTAATCCCATCATAGAACAACACACTGTATCTTACAGCAAAAAAATATCGTTAAAATATGCCTATTTTTAATTGTTTCCATTTTCCAGTTACAGATGTGTGTTTCTAATTTCTAACAAGAAGTTTTTTTTTTGAGAAACCTAACAGGAAGTAATTCAGCGTTCAAAAATCATTTTAATAATTCAATTCTTGAGAACCAACAAAATGTAGGGAATATGCACACGCCAAAAAGTTTACACAGACAGAACTATTTATTCTCATTAGCACTATCATATTCCACTTTCATAAAAGCAGGCATTTCAAATTTCCAAATAGCTTAAATATCCAGCATCTACAGAAAACAGAGTCCCATGACTTCATTTTACACAAATGATCTGTTTGGCCTCACCGCTCCAAAGATCAAAACACTCATCTAACTAAAACCATACAAAATTCTAGTTAAAAACAATATATAGAACTTGGAAATAAAAACAAAACCATCATAATTCGGCAGCAAAAGATAAGATTGAAGGGATACCACCTCAGTTTAGAATCTTTGAGATCTGTTGTGTCAAGCGAAGTGGTGATGATAGGTGGCAAGTCTGTTGCCTACACAAGTTCTTTCTCAAAAGAACAGAGCTATTAAAAGAGAAACACTTCTAGAATGTTAGGAAATGAAGAACTGTTGAGAAAAAACTATGAAGTGCTTGGGGACAGTTGCTATGGTTTTTTTAGGAGCTTGGGTATAGTGTATTTACGTTCTTTACCCTTAAAAAACGCTTGGGTATAGTGTATTTACGTTCTTTACCCTTAAAAAACTATACAATAGGAGGTCTCTTTGTCTAAAGATTGGTATGTGTGGAGTAAATGAGCTGTAGGCTGGTAGTTGAGAGAGAGAGTTGCTGAAGAGTTTTAATGAAAATTTAAGAGGAAGAGTCCAAATGAGAGAAGCCGTTTGTGATAGAGAGAAAAAGCTGGGAAGAGTTGAGTCCAAACGAGAAGAAGAGAAAGCTGGAAGAAATATTTTTAAAGAAGAATAATGGGGATAAGAGCAAGCTGCAGAAAATTTTACTACTACTCCCTCCGGTCCCTGCAATTACTTTATTACCCCACTTATTTACGCATCACTTTTTCAGTGTGAAAAAAAATAAACTGACTTGACACAACGGACATGTATACAAAAACTTACTACGTAAAACGCTGAAACCAAATTCTTCAAACTGAGAGATGGGTTCTTAATAATAGGAATAATGGGGTACTGTGTTTAACCAATAAAAATAAAAGTTACTTATTAATGCCTTTGGTTTATTGATTATGACTCTATTTTCCTTTTTATTTTTTGAAAAAATAATTCCCTTCTCGTTGGATTGGACAAATGCATCCAACCACAAGGTCCACAAAAGAGCAAAACTCAACTCTAGCTTGTGCTAAAATTAAAGGGAAATCAAACAGGCAAAGAGAAAAAGAATGACTAATGATTCAATCATAACCATAACACTAAGGCTTTGTTTGTCGTTGTTTAGGTAACCTTTTTCAATATTCAAAGAATAATAACACTTATAACACGTGTATATATATAACATTCAAACACATATTTTTATAACACTGAATAACAATATTTAAATACGGTTACCAAACGCCTTAAAAGGATCTTAAAGCTCTGATTTTCTAGGAGCATGCACCAATGCAAACCATGTTAGCCCTTTTCCAAAATGTGTCCTTTTTACCCCGGAGATTTGTTGCTTGGACCACAAGAATTAAGATTGGTTGCTGTGTGGAGCTCATTGGTGTTGGTGTTGGTGTTTGTGTTGTTAGATGAATTTTGTCTCTTTTGCTCCAACAGCCTTATTCATGAGATTTAGGGACGAACTTACAGTAGGGTAGGGGGAACCATCAACGCCTCCTCCATCACTGTTGCTGCTGCTATTATTTTCCTCAGATCAGATTCGGAATGCTGCTGCTGCTGCTCCTCAGATCCTTGATCACAGTCACATACGATAAATCTAAGAAATTTCTCTCTTCTCTCAAGTTCATATTTTTGTTCTTTTATCTTTGTTGTGGCTGTGTTGGCTGTTGTATTTGTGAGTTGTGGCTTTTTATAGACTGATGTGTTGTGTTATGTGTGGACTGTAGACTAGTGTGGCTTTGTATTGATTATTGTGTAATTGTTTGTGGCATTTTGTGATTGTGTGGATCGGTTTAATTGTATTGACTACTGTTTAATTCTTTGTGGCTTTTTTGTGATTGTGTGGACCGGTTTAATTGTTTGTGGCTTTTTGTGATTGTATTGACTAAACTATTGTGTAATTTGTGTAATTGTTTGTGACTACTGTGTAATTGTTTGTAACTTTTTTTGTTTTGTTTTGGTTTTATTTATAAAAAAATATAGTGTGAGTACTTTTAACTGTAAAGACTGGTCTTTGATAAGTCATAAGTGATTTTTTTGTGAGACCAATTGACAAAAAACACTTATTTTATATGTATTATTTTGTTGAATATGAAATAGGTGTTAATTTTTATTAAAAAAAAAAATTATTTTAAGCTTTGCCCCAGGTTCAAATCCTGGTTCCTTCCATGCACGAGAAAGACAACTTTATCGAGCATAAAATACGGCTATGTCGGGATCACCAGAGCACAAAGACGCAGAGGGAAGGTGAGAAGTGAGATGACAAAAAGCAAAATAAATTCATTCAATTGTGAATAGGTTTGGCTTTTCAGTTTTCACGTGGATTGATGAAAATATCTTGAGTATAGGAGGGTGAAGTTCCGTCAAACGTGTAGCAGGATAAAGGTTTTTGTGTTTAAATTTGTGTGAAAGGTGTAGGATGATATTTATGTAATTGGAATAATGGATCCAGTCGTACCTATATTGTATTCAGATTCAATATTTTGTATTTATTGTTTGTCAAGATTTTTGATCTCTACAACGCTCCTAATATTGCATGACTTATTATCTATGTAGCACGGGTGCGTTTCGGGATTCGGGTGTGGGTGCGGGACTCGGCAATTTTTGAAAAAGGTGGGTGCGGGTGCGGCGAGACTCGGCGATTAAAAAATTATTAAAAATATTTTTATTTATATTTTTAATATATTGCTAAGCATACTTTTTCACATTATACAAACATATACCAAATTTAAGAGCAATAGTAGATAATAACTAAAACATGATTTTCATAAATTAAACACAACTCACAAGATTGAAACTAGGGGTGTCCACGGGTCGGTCCGGGTCGGGTTTGTGCCCAACCCGCGACTGACCCGACCAAGTCGGGTTCCAATTTCTCAGACCCGCCGCCGACCAGTCAGAGAATCGGATCGGATCGGACGGTTCTTGCCGGAAAGTGGTCGGGTCTCGGTCGGAGTTGATTATTTGAAAAACGGCGAGAATCCGGCCAAGAAAATATGAAAAACGGTAGAATCCGGCAAGGAAATTTTGAATAACGGTAGAAATCCGGCCAGATCTCGCCAAATCCAGCGAGATCTTGGCCATTTTCGGCAAGATCTTGGCTAGATCTAGCGAAATCTCGCCGGATCTAGCTTAAATATTCCCAAAGAAAACTCAAACTCGTCGGATCTACCCAAAAAAAATCTAAAAAATCGCCGGAAATATGATGGGTCGGTCGGATCGGGTTTCTCGGATTTGAGAGAAGGAGATCCGATCCCCGACCCGTTGATCTCGGATTTTAGAGAATGAAATCCGTCGCCGACCGCCGGAGCAGTCGGTTCGGTCGGCGGCGGATCGGGTTCGGTCGGCGGCAGCGGGTGGGTCGGTTCCGGCGGGTCCTTGGACAGCCCTAATTGAAACTAAAACATTCCATGATGTTTGGAAATTAGAATACAACTCACAAGTTCGAAACTAAAACTAAATAAAAGATAATCAATAAGACAATCAACAAGACAATCAAACACCAACTTCTTCATCATCAAGATCAATGTGAGGAGAGGAGCTTATGTTTTGGCATTTGTGTGAAACTGGGCTGAAGTAGGGTTTAGAAATAAGTCAAACGGTGCGTTCTACACCTTTTTTTTTTTTGGAATTTCGGCCTGAATCGGCCGCTTCGGCCGATACAGTCGATATGGCCGATTCAGGCTCGAGTCGGCCCGTGTTGGAGCCGCGTCGGCTCGTGTTGGCGCGAGTCGGCGAAAAGCACGTGGAATCCACGTGGCACGATGCGGCGGGATGCGGCGGGACGCACGGGTAGCGGCATCCCCTGCGCGTCGCCGCGTCCTGCCACGTCGGACGCGGGAGCGGCACCTCTGGTGCCGCGTCCGTGTTTCATAGCTTATTATACTCTTAATCTTCATGTTTTGACAAAGCATCTCTATTTACCGATTTTTTTTATATCAATATTTGCTCTTCTGCGTCAGTTGCATTAACTTGCATTGAAGAGTCATCTTTATTTTTCTCTCCCTCTCATAATTCTCTGTTTTTGGCAAATCATCTTTTGCTTTTAGAAAAGCATGCATCTCTGCAATGCACCTTCTATAAGAATAGAGTTTTCATGCATCGGTCAATTGAATGCTTTTTAAAATTAATAATAACCAAACAAGCATGTTCACCAAAGATTGGTTGCTGTGTGGAGCTCATTGGTGTTGGTGTTGGTGTTTGTGTTGTTAGATGAATTTTGTCTCTTTTGCTCCAACAGCTTTATTCATGAGAAAGACAACTTTATTGAGCATCAAATACGGCTATGTCAGGATCACCAGAGCACAAAGACGCAGAGGGAAGGTGAGAAGTGAGATGACAGAAAGCAAAATAAATTCATTAAATTGTGAATAGGTTTGGCTTTTCAGTTTTCATGTGGATTGATGAAAAAATCTTGAGTATAGAGAGGGTGAAGTTCCGTCAAACGTGTAGCAGAATAAAGGTTTTTGTGTTTAAATTTGTGTGAAAGGTGTAGGATGATATTTAGGGTCTGTTTGGATAGAACTTATTTTGTTGAAACTGAAAACTGAAAACTGAAAACACTGTAGCAAAATAATTTTTAAATATGTGAATAGTACCGTGGGACCCATTTTTAATGAAAAAATTGATAAAAAATGAAATTTGTGGGTCCGTAAACAGTGCACAGATGCACTGTTCACGAAAAACTGGTCAAATGTTGCGGCTACTGTTCATGTACAGTACATGAACAGTAGCCACTTGTGAGGGGGAAAACGTGTGAAAAAAAAAAAAAAAAAAAAAAAAAAAAAAAAAAAAAAAAACACAGAAATGGAGCAAACGCACTATCCAAACATTACCTTATGTAGAGAAGGTTAACCAGCACCAGGCGGTGCTGGTTAAGTGCAGTAAAGGTAAAAAAAAAGTCAGAAAAAGCCAAAAAAATTCTGAATAGTATCTACAAAACTGTAAAAAATGACATGAATGGTAAAAAGAGAAAAACATTATGTCAGAAAAAAAGTAAAAAAATTTTGTGGTTAACTGACACCGTGTCCATTAACACAACCCCTTATCTAATTGGGACAATGGATTCATTTGTATTTGTATTGTATTCAGATTTAATATTTTGTATTTATTATTTGTCAAGATTTCTGATCTCTATGACGCTCCTAATATTGCATGACATATGAAAAAAGATTTACAAGATACGATATGATGGTCCCAACTTTCATGTTTTTGCAAAGCATCTCTGTTTACTGATTTTTTATGATATCAATATTTGCTCTTCTGGGTCAGTTGCATTAACTTGCATTGAAGAGTCATCTTTATTTTTCTCTCCCTCTCATAATTCAGTAGCTAGAAACACAAGCACAACAACACAGCTCTCACTTTATTAACCTCTGTTTTTGGCAAAGCATCTTTTGCTTTTAGAAAAACATGCATCTTTGCACCTTCTATAAGAATAGAGTTTTCATCCATTGGTCAATTGAATGCTTTTTAAAATTAATAATAACCAAACAAGCACGTTCACCAAAAATTATGTTTTAAATAAAAGTTCTAAATCTTAAAATTGAGTTTATAATGTTTAAACCAATTTTTTAAATAAATAAAATAAAATTCCACCAATTTGATTTCTGCCCAATAACCTTTACATTACCTATGAATGAATGCCATCTAATATCATAATTTTTGATTGATCCACATCAAACCAGCTAATGTCAACAAAATGGCTCTTAAATAAAATTTAACACAATAATGTTAGACAATATTGATTGTTTGGTTTATTGTTACAAATTAAGTTCACCTTTTTTTTTTTTTTTGCGCTGAACATGACATGATTTACATTCATGTTAGACCATACTGATTTTAGAGAAAAAAGTATATATATATATATATATATTACTAACATCTCTAAAATCACTAAATCAAAGTATATTTTCTCCAACAAAGGACTAAAATTAAATCCTCAGTAACCTAGCAGGCCAATGTTACTATAATTGTTAAAAAAAAAAAAAAAAACTAAGCATTTGTCCACTCTAGCAAAGTTTAGAAAAAAAAAAAAAAGCACTAAATCAGAGTAAATTTTTTCCCAAAAACAACTAAAAATTAAATCTTCAGCAACCCAACAAGTATATTAATATATATATATATATATATCTCCAATTTCTCCATTCTTAGTAACATATTTACCATAACTGACCAAATCAAACTTAGATCAAAGTAAATTTTGATCAACAAAGCACTAAAATTAAATCCTCAGCAAATATAAACAAACCCAGAAACATAATCCGATTCCACATTCCAATTCAATCTCAAAAAACAATAAAGCTTCGATCTTTTTTAATAGTTCTATTAGAAATTCAATACAAAAATCAAAATAGAAAAAAAACGAACTGAAACCAACGTTTCTTTGATTTCTCCCACTGTTTCTCAGCAACCAAATGGTGAAACACACACATAAATTGACTCACCTTTTTTTTTTTTTTTTAGTTTTGAGAGACTACGTAGACTGAAGGCACTCAAAGCTTTGTGATAAGGGTTTGATACAATCTCTGTACACCTCGCTGTGGCTCTGTGATTGAGTAAGAGTGGAGAGGGTGAGTGAGAGAAGAGGGTGAGTGAAAGAGTAGAGAGGGTGACAGGGTGTCTATGTGAGGGTGGAGAGGGTGACTAAGAGAGGCGTGAGAGTGGGTCAGTGAGTGAGAGAGGCGTGAGAGTGCTCTGGTCTGTGTGAGAGTGAGAGGGTGAGTGAGAGTGGAGAGGTGTTAGAGATAGAGTGCGTTAAATTTTGAAAAAGCCCTATTAGAAATCGAGTCTTAGAGACTCGGTTTCCAAGTGGCTTCCACGTGGATCAACCACGTCACATACAAATTGCCATGTCACACACAAACCAATGCTTATAGGGTTGGCTTATAAATCGAGTCTATAAAACTCGATTTCCAGGTGGATGCCACGTGGAAAAAACACCAACTCAGATTTGATCCAAACATGAAAACCGAGTCTTTGAGACTCGGTTTATAGGCCCAAAATCGAGTCTCTGAGACTCGAGATATTAGTAATATATATATATACTTTTGAAACCGTGCCTACTAACTAAATAGTTGGGAAAATGGGCTTAATTCCCAATTTTGGCTGACCATTAGACTAATTTGAAAAGAAAAGCATCACCTTTATTGCTCTCATCTTCATCTTTGGCCAATGTTGAAGAAGGTTCAGCTGAGGTCACTTCCTTATTTCCATTCACAGCTTTTGAAGCATTCCCATTCTCTTCTTCAACGGGAACAACAACTTCCGTGCTCAACTTCACCTCCACCGCTGCCATAATCAAAAACCTAAAACGCATTCAATCCAAAGATACCAAATTTCAATTTAACACAAATAAATAACAATAATCATTGAAATATTAAAAACCCAAAAGCTTAATAGTATGAGAAAATTGAGAATTGGAACCCTAGGATTAACAGTGGAAAAAAGACAAATTGAACCTATTGGGGTTTGGGGTTTGGCTCTTGTAGTAAAGATCGAGTTTTGAGTGATCTGTCGGCCAAAATTGGAAATTAACACTATTTGTCAAACAATATAATTAGTAGGCACTGTTTTCAAACTATATATATTACTAACATCTCGAGTTTAAAAGACTCGATTTAAGGCCTATAAATTGAGTCTCAAAGACTCGGTTTCCATGGTCTGATCACATCTGATGTAGCAAATTTTTTCCACATGGCATCCACTTGGAAATTGAGTCTCTAAGACTCGATTTATGTTTAGGAAAAAACAAAATAAAAAAAATTTAAGATAAGATTAAAAACATCTCTCAGCCTCTCTCTTCTCTCGTCCCTCTGCTTCTCTCACATTAACAACCAATAGTGACCGCAACCACCACAAAAACACCAACAACCACCGCATCCATACAAAACAACACCGATCTCAATGCTACCATAAGCAACCCACAAACTCACTGATCGCAACCCACGAAAACCCATTCACTGCCAAAACACCAACAACCACCGTGATAGACGAACCCAAAAATCCAACCCACTGTGACTGTCGCACACAGCCTAAACACCCATATATACCGCCGACCCAAAACACCCAACTTGCAGACCCATAGTCATGAACCCACGATTGACTAACCAACAGCCAAAATCAACCGCCACCACCTCCACAACAACCCCACCACCACCAAACAAACACAAACCTAAAAATCAACAACAACATTTTCATTCTAAGCTTTTATTTTTTGGTACCATTAACAATGGAGAGAAAGCAAGGCTTCTTCTCGAAACTAAAAGAAGAAGTAGTCCGAGGACTCTCACCGTCCAGGTCATGTGCCAATAGCCTGGCTCGAACCGGGTCACCCACGATAATGTCCGGTTTACTCCAGCGAAAGAAGAGCCACCACGTGGCCCAACATGAGGTGGCATTAATAGCGAGATCTGGTAGCCTGAGGCCGTTGGGGGAAACACTGACGCTGCTGATGGAGGGTTCGGACCAAGATGGAGCGGAAATCGGAGAGTCGAAGAAAAGCGGGTCGGGTTTGGGTTAGTGGATGAAAGGACAACTGGGTAGAACTCCTTCAGTGACAGCTTCTTCCATGGGTTACAACAGTAGCAGCAGCAGTAGCAACACTAATAATGTTTGAATAATATGTAAAGTGTTTTGTTTTATTTGCTAGCACATAAGGGTCGGCTTATAAACCGAGTTTCTAAGACTCGATTTCCAGGTGAACACCACGTGGAAAAAACGCCACATCAGACGTGATCAAACCATGGAAACCGAGTCTTTGAGACTCGATTTATTGGCCTCAATTGAGTCTTTAAGACTTGAGATGTTAGTAATATATATAGTTTGAAAACAGTGCCTACTAATTACATTGTTTGGCAAACAGTGTTAATTTCCAATTTTGGCCTGATTTGTCTGTCAAAGATGGCGGATATGGAGGATATATACATGGGCTTCCATGTAATTTCTTGGAAAAGGTGAGGGTGTTTTGGAACATTCGCACAACTTAATATGGAAGTTTTTCCTTTTTCTTTTTCTTTTTTGAAAGTGATTTTTTTTTCTTTTCACTTTTTTTAGATGGTTTGAAGGGTTAATTAACTTTTTCTTTTTTATCATAGGATATAGTTTTAATTAATGTCGTTCACTTCATAATGATTGTTGACATCAGTTGGTTTTTGGTGTTGACAAGATTTGAACTTTGAATCTCAGATCTCTTATTCGATAATAAAAATTTTTACTAGTTGAGCTAATTGGATGGATAAAAAGTTAGTTAACATAATTTTGCTTACAATTGTTGATGTATTCTTTTGTGATTAGAATAATGCCACTTTCACATACTATTTTTATTATGCACAAATCATAATAAACTATATTTAGGTTATTGTGAAAATTATGAGTCCAAATCTTCAGTCTCATGTGTTGTGCTCCACTTCATACTCCACCTATAATATTTGGACAGTTAGTCTCTTTCTTTTAGTGACATAACGCCTATTTTTTATTTGAGATAACGCCTTTAACATTAGTGAGATAATAACTCTTTCTTCTGGGGTTCTCTCAATTCAATATCTTCATTATCTGATTTTTTTTCCCTTCCGCCGCTCTTGTTTTTGGTTTTGTTTCTTCTCTCTGTGGTCTTAATCTGAAGTGTTCATCTTCATCCTTACTACTCACCAGATGCAGACATATCCGCCTCTCTCTATGAACTACCAGTCACCAACTCTCCCTCTCTTCGAATCTTTTGCAGTTCTTTCAAAAACCAATTATGCTTCTATTGGTTTGTGGACAAGAACATTTCTGGGTTTTTTTCGCTACCGAACGTTTTGAGGGTTTGACGTGGGAGTAAAGTGTGAAGAGAAACAGAGTGACTTGTTTATGGTGATAATGGTGTTTGATTTTTGTTCCATTAGGAAACATGTGGAAAGAAAAAAGTTTCTCTTTCTTGTAAAGGTTGTTTCTAGTAAATATTTGGGGTTGCTAGATTTTGTATTTTACATGTTTGTTGAAATTCTTGAATGAGTTTAGGGACAGGAAGCTTGCTCTCTTGTATGTATATTATTGTAGAGATTACAATTTGATTTGAATATACGAATAACATTTTATTTAAATTTTAGATTTCATTATTTTATCAAACTCTATCTAATAAGTACGACTTAGTTGATGGCTATCTGCTGAGAATGCTTGGACTGATATGTTTTGGTTTTGTGCTTCAATTAAGATAAGGTCGGATTTGTCTCAATAAATGGTGGGGTTTAAGCCCATAAATTGGTCGGATGTGTGTAGTAAGGAAGGAATACAATTAGATCACAGATAGTAGAAACAAAACCATAACAAAAAACAAAAAGCAACGGACAAAAATCAAAAAGTTAATCAAATGAGATTTACCTCAACTGATCTTCTATTTCCCTAACATTAAAGGCGTTATCTCAAATAAAAAAGAGGCGTTATCTCACTAAAAGAAAGAGGACAACTGTCTAAATATTATTGGTGGAGTATGGAGTGGAGCACAATACATGAGACAGAAGATTTGGACTGGAAAATTATTAGTGTGTTTCTAGACTTAATAATAACGACAACGATGATGATAATGATAATGATATAAAACATGAGAAATGAATGTCACCTTGTTCGAGGGTGTTCACAAAAAAATTGAGATTAGTACACAGTGAAAATGATATAAATATATTCACAGAATGAAAATTCATAAAACATTCTATGTGTACCTTTAGTTGCATGATTTATTTGATAGTCATGTGATTTATTTTATTTATTTTTAAAGATACCATCGTATTTCAATTGTTATCATCGCACAGAGTGTTTGAAAAGTTTCCTTTAAATGCAGTGTGTTTGGAGAGCTTTGGAGGAAAATTTTTTCTTTCTCCCCTTTTTTTTGTCCAAATAGGCTATTAGGTGATAATCATGAATAAGAGAGGGCTAACAATTGTGTAACCCAAGTTTTACATTAAAAATTACTGCAAAAAAGTGCAAGGACTGCATTACCACAAAAGCAATTATAAGGTCAATTGTAATATTTTTAGTAATTTTTAAATAATGTAGTAGTTTTAAATAAGAAAATAAAGAATAAGAATCTAGAAGTTAGCACTTATTAGCCTCCTTAGAGTCTCAGCACCAAACAAAGAAAAATTACTAGGAATGAGCACTTAGGTCTAGCTAGAGTTGGCAACACCAACAAAAAAGAAAAGAAAAGAAAAGAAAATTTCATTAATCAAAATCATCTCTAATCATGTATCATTTGGAAGAAAATGAACTATAGGGTGTTAGGGGATATTGAACGACCTACCATGGTGATGAAGTGAGCTTTCCTGAACTCATTATATGAGTGGATGATGACTTTGAGCATCCATTCTTTTACTAGTGCTTTGGACTATACTTTCTTTTCTTTTCTTTTTTGGACTTTACTGATTGCTATAATTTTCTTTAATTTTTCGGCATTTCTACTACACTTCTTGTGCACTAGGTGCTGCTGTTATTATTATTAGTATTTTAGTTTATATCAATAAATCTTTCTTACTTAAAAAAAAAAAGAAAAAAAAAAAGAAAAAAAGAAAACTCTAAATCATTTCTAACAGGAGTAAAATAATTTGCTTATATAGAAAAACTAAACCCTAATTTTATGTAGGAAACCCTACTTGCCTTATTACAAAAATAACCTTGTTTCCAAATATTAAAATACCAAAAACCTAATAAACTATTGGGACCTAAGTAAAAATACAACTGACTTACAAAAGTAAATAATACTAAATTCAAATAAAAATATGCTTGTCTCTTGCATTATAGATGTTTTGTCACTACAGACACAGAGAGTCCAACATGTCATTAGTGCATCACAAATCACAACACCTTGGCGTAATAACCAATAGAGAAGGATTCCAAAAAATTAGAAAGACAATGATTAATTACAAAATATTTCCTTTCCTTAGAAACAAGAGTTCCAATAATAGCCAGAGTAAATAAGTGAAACAAATCTCAATAGGATTAGCACCAAACATGTTATAAAGTAATCACTAGCGGTATTTATAACATAATATATATAATTGCCTGTTGCTAAAAACTACAGTTGGTGTTTACCGATCAGTATTACTCTCTAGCATACAAAGTTAAACCTCATATTACAGGAAAACAAAGGAATGGAACTAGTGCAGGGCAGGAGCTAAGCTGCAGGGAGAGGGATCGGCTTCACGGTATTTTGAATTCGCTGGAAAGCTGTTCGTACTCTTTCTTTTAGACCTTCATTTTCACTCTCAACATCCCCAGTCTGTTTATCAAGCTCTGCAACATTCCCATCAACACTAATAACCAGCTTCCCATTTTCTCCAGACTTCACATCTCCAAAGAGTGAAACAAGGAGGGCATAAATAACCTTTTCTGCCTTCTTCCCATTCTCCTCCTCAACTTTTATTGCCTCTGATTCAGCAACTACCTTGGGGATCTCTCGGCTGATATTTAAAACCAAAGCCACAACAGAGTCTGAAACCATGTCACTTATAGGATCAGATGTCCAATGCAGTGAGATGTGTTTCTCGGAATCTTGCTTAACTGTTACCCGTTCATGAACTCTAAGTGTTGGGACCCCAGACTCCTCATCCATTGAAGACTCTACACTCTCATATATCTGCTTAAGCCGGTGATTCAATACACTGAATGCTCCGCCAAATGGAATAGTAATCCTCTGAGTAATGTTTGCAGTAGATAGCTGAGAGAAGATGTGGAGATCATCGGGACCCATTATCTGATATGTAAAGCCTTTCTTAACCAGTAAACCACTGACGGTTTCCCCCACTTCTGGTGTCTTTTCAGCAAGCCTTCCAATAGTCTTTGCCATTTTCTGAGAGTTGAAGTACATTTCAATAGACTGACAATTCTTTGGATTGAAGACTTTAATGTTACGATCAGCAAACTGGCTTATGAGTTTCTGTTTAAGCCTTCCCATCTCATTAGCTTCTCCATGAACAAGAATAATATTATTAGGCAAGAGCTCTTCCAAAAATGCACTCGTCTGAGCAGAGTCTGCATGGGCAGAGAATGATATGTAATGGACCTGCATGTTGAGAGGAGCAGTGAGTCCATTCATGAGAGTTACCTCCTTGGGTTCATTAATAATGGTCTTAGCTAGTGTCCCCTCAACCACATACCCAGGTAGAACACAAGCATTTTTCCTATCAGAGCACCACATATCGAATAGTTGTCGTGACAACCCACTTTGAAGCCCACCAGGACTTGCCATCACCACTGATGGGCCTACATCTTTGAAATTTTCAATGCTCTTTATTGGTGATATGTACTTGAACACAAAGGGGTTAGACTTTGCTGCATGTTGGGCGCGTATCCTGTCATTCATTGAATGTATGTATGTCTCATAAACAGACAAACACCTTTTCGCAAGGGGGGAAGCATAATATATGGGAATGTTTTGGAGCTCAGGATGGTTTGACCAGTACTCATCAAGAATCAAAAGCAGTTCTTGAGCACGGCCAAGGGCAAAAACTGGAATAAGGACACGACCGCCTTCAGATATGGTTGAATGAATAACATCAGTGAAGCGCTTCTCTCGGACATTCCGAGGTTGATGTTGCTGGACACCATAAGTGGATTCAATTATGCATATATCAGGGGAGAACTGTGGGGTCTCAGCAGCTCGGAGATGCCGGTCTTCCTCACGTGAATAGTCACCAGTGTAGAGAACTCGAACACCAGCAATATCAACCATAAACATAGCAGCACCAAGAACATGGCCAGCAGTATAGCACCAAAATCGAATGCCATTAACCTCTACTGTTTGATGGAAATCGATAACCTGTAGTTACAATGCTCTGTTAGGAGACAACTATGGAAGATTTCCAAATGCTTTTGGGGTTTATAGGGTCCAACCATAGGATTATAGGTTAAGATTAATCATAACAAAATGAATAACATTGCAAGGATGTAAACCTGGATATGGAAAATTATCAATAAACAAAGTAAAAATCAATTCAAAGAGCTAGGGAGCGAACTGACCCACAACTAAGTCAAATACCTTTTCTGAAATTAATATCTTACTCTTTGACTACATTTTTGCAGTCCAGTTGCATAACTATATATTTCATGACAAATTATGGCATTAGTTTATCATTTGGTCAAGGTGAATCCATGTTGGAAGGTCTATCTCCTGTCCAGGTAGACTGGACCTAAAGTTATATCATTGGGTCAAGAAGGTGAATCCATGTTGGAATTTTTATCTCCTGTCCAAATTAGACCTGACCTAGAACTGCCTCAATTTCTATGAAAAAGGGTAACTTCCATGTTAAACTAGGAAGCATGATTCATGAGGGCACTAATCATGGACAATAAATGCATAACCATGTGCACTTAATTTCTCTGTACAAATTCAAGTATTTTAATGATGTTGCAGATCCAGAGCCAATACCAATACTCTCTACAAGAACTCTCATAGAGAGAGGAGGGGGAAGGTGGGGCAGAGAGAGAAAGAACACATACGTATAAAGTAGACAAAATGCATATGATGCCATATTAAGATAACTGAAATATAATCATATAGCCTTGTCCTCTTTTACAAACAATCATAAAAGTAAGACACCTAATGTCGAACTAATTCCAAGAAGACCCTTGCAATTCAAAGGTTGATCTATTGAAGAGAGATTTAAAATACCACTTATATAGTCCATAGTCCAACATAAATGCTATTAATCTAAAGAGGTCCCAATCCTTTATCGCCTAAAGCAAGTGTGTGAGGAACCAGAATAGCATACTCATGTCCTGTAATGTGTGTTATTTATGAGCAAGAATAATGATCATTTCCCAAAGAAAATAAGTATCAATTATATGGGGAAAAAAAGTGCTACAAAAACATCTTTCTACAAAAAAAAAAAAAACTCAATATTATTTGAGGGTATCACCAAGCTCAAGTTTGGAGCTGATTCTGAATGAAGATCAAAGCCCCTTGGTGCAATGCCCATTGGGAAGAATAAGGAACAGGTTCTCCACATTAAAAAATATCTCTTATTCAGGGGAATCAGCACGTGGATAGAACTTACCAAAAAAAACTATATGGAATGACCAGAAACAAAAAATAAAAACATGTAGAAAGCTGACCAAATGACCATAAAAACGTAAATATCAAAGAGTTAATACAGTTTAGGACATAGTGTGCATTGAAATAACTTCAGTCAATCTAAAATATAGAGCCAATTTGGGCAACAATAAAAACCTAGAGACCAACGGGAATTGAAAATTGCATAAATGATAAAACACAGACCTCAATTTTATCCATGGAGCGATTGATGTCCTGTTCATTATACAACATATCTTCAACTGAAACTTTGCTGACTTTTACATAATCGGTCAACAGCAACTTGTAGATTGCCTTTGTTGGATAAGTCATGAACACCCGACCTTTGAAGGTGGTCTAAACAAAATTTCAATATATTAGTTTCCCATGGAAAAAGATCCATACATAATACCTATGTTAATTCACAAAGAAAGAAAGAAACCTTCTCCAGAAAATAAGGTAGGGATGCAGCATGATCCAAGTGAAAGCTGCGAGCAGAAAGCATCACTTTGTATTAGATTTGAGGATCAACACCATTGTCATCAACATTGTTGAAAAACACAAATACAACTGCAGAACAAGAACCAATTGAAATATAGAGAGGGAACTCTATGGACCCCATGATTCCTTTACTCCATAACAAGGAAAAGAAAGAAAGATGGTGTTAAAGTACCATGATTTTACTCAACCAAAAAGATTTATTGTAAAGTAGATCCTCTCTGCAATAAATAACTAAAACAGGAGATTTGACAATACAATGCATCTAGTCTAGTAAGCAACTACTTCCGAAAAACTCAAAACTTTGTTTAGAAAGTTAGAATCTCGAATATAATATAAAAGAGTTGGTTGATAACCTAAATAAATTTACTAAGAAGGGGAAACCTAATGTACACAGGATGCATAAGCAAGCCTATCCTAAAATTTACAATAATAACGAGTTACATTCTAAAAAGACAGAAATCAACAGCCTACAACAGAAATTGCATCATTGGTACCAAATGTGTGAGATCACTTGAACAACAACCTCATTTAATAAGGCATTAAGTGAGAAGGAAAAAAAAAATACATACTGGGTGATGAGAAGGACGTCAATTGTTGAAGGATCTATCTCATCAAAGTATGGCAAAGCAGCCATGCCCGAGTAAGCTGGATGAATTCCACAATCAAACTACCATCCAAGAAAAAGAGACAAACGACAAAAAGAAAAATTAAATCACCATGCGAAGAAAAACAACCCTAAACACTACTCTAAAAACCAAGTGTACACTGTTAATGGCATACCAGGACAGTTTTCCCTTTGTAGGACATGTACATGCAAGACCGACCTACTTCATTACCCGCCCCTAAAGGGGTTATAATAAGTTGATCGTCTTCCCTAGTCACCAATGAATCCCGTCTCTTGAGAGACGGTTGTGGCCCGGTTGAAGCCATTCTCTATTCTTTACCAAGAATGGACACAAGTCCTTCAATCAAACTGCAAATTAATCATAGAAAAAGAAAAGGTTTACATTCCAACCAAAGTAATTACTTTTTTTGATACATTGTAAGCCTAGAAATGCCATTTGACCCAAAGGTCATTGGCAATTCCAACTATAATACTAATTATCAAACCTATCCAAACAAAAACATTAAAGACTCGCTAATTGAAAAGGCAAAATTTGTGGGTTTCAAGTAGCCCAACTGATAAAATCACTTTTTTTGTCAAATAAAAGATCTGGGGTTCGCATATAATAAATAACTAAAAAAACCGTAAGGCAACAGTTTCTCCCTTTGGCTGTTAAAAGTTCAACTAATTCATCAAAATAGTTTTTTTTTTTTTTTTTTTTTTCCCCTAAAAACCACTATGGCGACTGACAGAGGGTGCGAAGCATTTGAAGAAAATGAGAAATTTGTAACCTAAAAACAGTTTTCTCGGAAACCAAACAGAGTTTAAAGTAGTTCAAGTGGTAAGAAAAGTTCCGAATAGGATATCAGTAACGTAAAAACACTAAAATTAGAGCTGAATCTTAGCTCTGAAAAACCAAAAAAAGAAGAGATTACAGTGAAAAAGTTAATGCAAATCAAGCAGAGAAAATAAAATACAGTGACCTAGAATTTCTAATAATGAAGAAAAGTTGAGAGAGAGAGAGAGCTTACATTTTTCGAAGATTTAGGAGAGAGAGCGAGAGAGGGAGAGAGAGCGCTAAACCCTACTTTGAACAAAAGGTTTCTGAAACTGGACCGGGTTCGGGTTTGGGTTTGGGTTTGAGGGTAAAAAGAGAAAAAGAAAAAGAAAAGAAATGTCGACCACAGTGGGAGTCGAACCCACGACCTTCTGATCCGAAGTCAGACGCGCTAATCCACTGCGCTATGCGGTCCTGGTGTGAACAAGACTGAGATATATTTTATATATAGCAGCATTTCACTTCTTTTCCCTTACTCATTCCTACATTTTCAAGAAGAGCTTATATGTCCTACTCTACCCTTTCTTTTTCCGGGTTTTTGTGTGTGTGTGTGTGTGTGTGTGTGTGTGTGTGTGAGCTTGGGGGGGGGTCTTTTAGCACAATTTTACTAACAATTTCATTATGTGACAAGTTTTGCAAACATATTAGTTAAGTAGCATCTCTAGCTCCATCAAATTGCCACTACTTAGAAGTATTGATTTGATTTGCAACACTAAGTAGTGGCAATCTTGAGCTCAAGTCCCAAATAGTGGCAATTTGGTGTCAGGACAAACCTTTAGCTATTGATTTGATGTTATTTCTACTTGGTGATGATGCTACTTGGTATATCAGATTAAATTGTGGGACACGTATTGAGAAATCAAATTTATTAGTATGTATGTTAAATTTAGTGGTGGAACACGTCGTATTGGGAGACATTGCCTCTCTTCTTTTCATTGCCTTTGTGAAAAAAAATTTCCCTTTGACATAAGTTTCATGTGGATTTTTTATTCACATTAGATTTGTCACCTCTTGAAACTTGAGTCTCCAAGACTCGAGATGCTATTTGACTAATATGTTTGCAAAACTTGTAACTTACGAAATTGTTAGTAAAATCATGCTAAAAGCAAACTAAAAAGAAAAGAAAAAAAAAAAAAAACCCTTTTTCTCTTTTCTTTTTAGATATAGAATTATAGAGTATAGACTAGTGTTATCTCCATCCCTTCTTCTCCTTCTCATTATTATTATTATTATTTTATTTTTTCTTTAATTTATGAAGCGAACCTCTCCTTTTGGTGGAATCCAAACAAGCCTAACGTCAAGCATTTGGCTTGGAAATCATGGACTATCTCTACCAATCGATGAGTGATGGCGGTCTGGGATTCAAAGAAGCGAAGGACTTCTATTAATAAAGCATTACTTGCTAAACTAGCTTCGATGGTAGCTTCCTAGAGAGAAAGCATGTGTATGGGCGTATTGAGGAGCAAATACAAGGTAAAAAAAAAAAGACTGGATGAGGAGGGACCCTATAAAAAATGCCAAGAAGACAATTGTAAAAGGGCATGCTATACATGGCACTTATATTGGAGACAATGTGGTCATTGAGAAACAAAGTAGTGCACAATGATGGGCAGATGAGCCTACTTGTTGAGCTCCACAGCTTAGAATAGAAAGAATGTTTAAGGAGAACATTCTTGCAAACATTCTTGCAGCTCAGTCCAAGACAAGCTGTGACTTGCTGGAAGGTTCCACCAAATAGGTGATGAAATTAAATGTTGATGCAATGTGTTCAAATGAGAAGGAGTCTGTAGCTGTGGTAGCTAGCCCGGGATGGAAATGGAGATATTTTAAAGGTGTGGGCTAAAAGTATAATGGTTAGTAGTCCCAGACTCCCAGTTTTGCTTTAGAGATGAAAAGTTCCAAATTATAATTGTCGAGGGTGATTTTAAGGTCTGTGTTGATGCCATAAATAAGAATTTGAAGGAGGCATGTTAGAAGATTCAGCCACTGATGAATGATGGATTAGTCTTGGCTAATTCTTTTGTGGGTTGTTGTTTTTGTTGGATTGAAAGGGATGCTAACTCTTTAACTCACGAACTAAGCATGTATGTCTTGTATTCAAATATCTCATGTTTTTGTAACTGTGTATCACTTCCTCCTGCTATCATGGAGGCTTAAGAAAGAGATGTATTATTTTGCTCCTTTAATAAAATATTCACATTTATAAAACATGAAAAAAATGAAGTGAACCTCTCCAAGGCTTGGCCCTTTAATATATTATTGTTCATTTTATATTTATTTTTAGGTCACATTGCCTTTGAAAGAATTCATCATAATTTTTATACAAGCATTATCCACTAATTTAATTTCTAGTTTGAATGGAGCTCTATCATCATCATTGGCTTTTGTAATTGTTGGTACTTGGTACAATTTTGGCATGGTATCTAGGAAGGTACACTAATTTCACATATGTTAGAGAGGAATGTAGATTATGATCTCTAGTGTACCACGTTTGTGGTTCAAACCTCACCTCCCTCTCTCTCGTTGTCTATGTATCTCAAAAAAAAAAGAAAAAAGAAAAAAAAATGTTTGGATGTGTCTTAGGCTCTTAGCCCGATGATGAAGCATAGGCATCTTGGACAAGTTGCCAAAGCCCCATTCAAGAAGTGGATTGTAATTAGCAATACCTCATATTTGTAAGCAAAAAATTAGTGCAGGAACCCATGCCAATGTTGTTTTTGCTGAAAAAATCTATGCCAATTGTTAATTTCAAATTTTCTATCATCACCAATAGCAACAAAAACCAAACTATAGTCTCATAAATTTTGAGGTTGATTATAAAATATAAATCCTCAATAAATTAATCCATGACAGATATGTGTGTGTGTATATATATTCTATGTGACACCTAATTCATCCAAAACACTAAAATACAAGCAAAAGAGTACCAAACTCTAAATTTGTTACAACTCTTAGACGATAGAGGCACCTCTGCACATTTATTTTAACGCCAATGATATCATATTATTTGCTTAAGTAATAGACTAGTGCCAACTAAGGAAAAATATTGCAAAAAACACACATCTACATAACTTATAAATGAAAAAAAAAAATAATAATAATAAAATTAGCCTGCGTCATTTCCCAATATTTCAAGAGAACCTTCATTATCAAGTAGAAACAAAAAAATAGTTTCCATTGGAACCTCAATGAAATATACAGCTGAAAGATTATAACTGTAATGAGGAGCCTCTACAACTCAACAAAGGGACATTTTGTAGCCCCATTTCTCAATAATCAGTCAGACAGTTCAAAAGTTCCTCAAACTGTAATTTTACCAAAAAAAAAAAAAGGCCTCATTGTCCTTTATGGACTGCACAAATATATACTTTACATGTTAAAACCATCCCAGGAATCAACCTTTCCAAAAACAATTTGTGGTAAGGCTGCGTATCAATCATCTTTCCCATAACCGTAGAAGTGGAGTTTTGTGCATTAGGGACGAAAAGTTAAAACCAACAGCATTGTAGATCAAAATTTGATCATCATCCCTCTCTATTCTTTGAGTGTATGGGGGTATTTAGAATTATTCAAACTTATATATCATTGACTTCATTTCCAGGCTTAAATTAACTAGTTAAGTGGTTAATACATCTGGAAGATTGGTGGGGGCTCCAAGTATTTTACCACCAACATCAGGGAAGGATTCATTACCACTCAATGAATTGACGTTTCCATCTCTGCTGACCTGAATTGGATACAACATTAAATTTCCCTTCATCTCCTTCTCCTCCTCAGCCACAAATGCTTCCCAATTATATGTGGCGATTTTATTGACATGCCTAACACATTCAATGCTTTGTGGTTCATGAAAGGTATCCTCAAGTTCGCAAAGGTGTTCAGCCCATAGAGACATTCGATAGCCGTATACCTGCATCCAATTGAAGTTGTTGCAATGAATAAAAATGAAGAGACATACATGCATGTGACTAGAACTATGATAAAAATGGAGCTTGTTAGAATACCGTAGACCCAAGACTAGCTGTCTAGATTTAGTGTATCAATACACTAAATTACCCTTGTACTATTGTACTTCAGTACTTTCTCTTCCTTATACATTCACTAAACAATTTTTTTCATTATCAGAAACTGCTAAAAGAAATAAGAAAAAATTAGAGGTAACTAAATAAATTATCAGGTGAAAAGAAAAGTTGAAGTTTCAACCTGGCCGTGTGGATGAGAATTCTTTCCTGCCCATGTGTAGTTTGGTTGGTAAGCACCCATAGCAATTTCTGTGTCCCTTGAACCATCCAGGGATCTCTGGTTAATGTTTGCAGATCCCATGATTATATATTCATCATCAACTATCATACCTTTAGCATGTACATAAATCATAAAACGACCAAACTTTTGAGCTGCTGCCTGTTAAGGAAGAAAAAGAATACATTTCTACAAGTTATCACGCGTGTATAAGCAGTCTCATAATTGAATACACATTTTGGTAAGGACAATGCTAAAGTTACCATCACTTTTACTACAAAACCTAACAAACTGTCGTGACAATGAATGTGATTGGTGGCATATCAACAACGAAATAAATAAATTTCTTAATTACATTTTTGTGTTGTGTTCAAAAAGTTAACATGTTTGTTTGTAAGGCTAATGTAGTAAACAGAGTTGAATAAAATTTTAGTGTTATTCACCAACACATCCAGTACATTACTAATTTACCTTAGCATACCAAGGAACTTAAAATAAAATAGTAAATCACTGACATACTTCAGACCACTGTACTACTGTTTATCCAACCATGCACATTTAATTTTCATGGCTAAGTGACGTACTTTTTGAAATAAAAGTCATCAGGAGATGTTTAAAGTGTGATATAAAAAGCAATAGCAACCTTATTAGTAGTATACAGAATAAATAAATAGCATACCAATGCATGGTTTTCAGTTTCTTGATTCCTCTGAGATGAACTTCCCGAAGATGAAGCTTCACGCTTACCAAGACAGTAAAAATTCAAATAATCCCGTGGATGATATTGATCAGAAAGGCCTGCTTTTTCAAGGGCCTGTGCAACAATCTTGTACATCATCGCCATTGTTTGTCCCTGCACTCATTTGAATTTGACTAGAAATCATATATAGGTGTTTAGTATCATAGTATGTCAGCATGATATTTAAAAGCATTCATCACCATTAAGTAGATGACGACAATGTGGAGGAAAAATAAAATCAAATACAGATCAAAGATAATTATCACATCTGAAATACCAATAAAAAATCGCTCTCTCCTACCCTCTGTCTCTTTTCTACATTTTATAGGTTGATGAAAGCCATACGTTAATAGGTCAGTGGACATATTGAGGTTAAAAAAGCACATATTAATCATTAGCTCTTTTCATGTCATAAACTCGGCAAAAGCATCTTCCCCAATCAAAAGTTGCAATTCAATATTATAAAATATCTGCAGCCAACCCAAAGAAGCATTAGGCAAATTTTGAAGCTATTTTTTTGGGTGAATCTTCAGTCAGACTAGAAGGTTGGATAATTTGTGGATAAACGTAGGGGTTTAAAACCACAGTTGAGGTCACTTGAACTGAGGTAGGCTTTTTAGGCTTTTGTACTTTTGAATTTGCTCAAGAGTAAGATTTATAAGTCAACCTCCAAAGTTGTCAGTGAAAATGGCAGGAGCTCAAGCCATACCATCTCACCATCATATTAAGATGGCAACAACAGATAAATAAGTAATTTATGGAAAAACCAATCTTGGATGTTCATTATATCCTAAACTAACTATACACAGAAAGGATAAAGCAACAAACAGCCATACTAACTGTAAAAGGTCCCCCCCCCCAGCGTGCGGTTAAACAGAGAAGTCAATGTGCAGATTTGCTGTTACAAGTCACACAAATGATAGATTGGTCTAACCTGCCAGAATAAAATTTCCTGCACAGAAGCACTAGTTGGGACACCCTCTGGCCACAATGGTATCACTATATATACAGCAAAACTTTCATTTGCACTGATTTTGCTGGCAATTTTCAAGGCCAATTCCATAGGAATCAAGTTGTCTGCACCTGTGTATATAATTAAAATCTGAAAGGCACGTATGTGTCTATATATATGCATTTATATATATTATTATTGCATATACATAGAAAAGCAAATTGAAATGGACAATTTTATGGCCATCGACATAAAAGTGACAGATGCTAAGAGGCATCCAGGTATAGTGTCCTCAGAAAAAAAGCAGGCAATATACAAAGTCAACCTCATGTTGAAATAAAGAAAGAATCAGGAAAAATAAAAACAAGGAAAAACCTAACAAAATAATATTGGATTGTCAAACCTCGTTATTTGTTAATAATCAACCTGGAAGCAGACATAGATAGATTAATGATGAGCTATTGCAGACATTACTGATGCAATTTGGATTCATATTATCCATTTCAGCTAATAGATAATGGAATATACAAATAGTTACCTAGATACATAAGCATAAATGTATTCCAGAAGCATTTCAACTTTTGAGTAGATTGCAGTAAAAAAATCTCATTGTATATTTATTATTCTGAAAGAAATGGGACCTATGTAGCCATTAGCCAATCAAGGACCTAATAGTTGATAGTATTGTTTGCGCACAAGCCCAAATCTCACAGGACCAAGAACCAACAAACATGACAGTGTTGAGGACAGTTATATGTATGTATAATCAATCCAATCAGTTTCACAATCTTATTTGATGGGATCATAAGGCTGAAATACATAATCAGACTTCATAGTAAACCACAATATTAATAAACTTCAAAATGTTATTCATTAGATCAAAATTTGGGTATTAAGAATGTCAAAATAATGCATCAAGAAGGAAGTTAGTAATTAGAATTATCAAGATGATGAAAACATTGAAGACCCAGTGCTCAATATACCTGCATTTTTGTATGAAGGCCAATAATACGATGACCCAATAAAATACTGGTTCTCTATGTATATAAAATGCTGTGCTGATCTTATTGCTTTCACATATGCAGCATGTATGCTCTTATCTACTTTCAAGTTCTTTGCACAGACAAGTTTCTGCAAGAAAACAAGAGACAGAAGTGCAATTAACTAACAAAGATTTTTCCCTTTTCTTTTCAGTTTCACTTTGAAGCAAATTAAATGTTAACCAGGTTGAAAATAATTTATAGATATTGAACTCCATATGCCATAAGTAGCATCAAATAAGCCTGGTTCTAACCTGAGCCTCAGCTTCGTGAACACCCTTTGGAAATCCCTTCACAGACCCTGAATCAATGGATCGGAATACCTATCAAGGAGAAGTAACAGTACTCACAACTTATGCAGGATCTCATATTAGAGGGGCTGGTGCAAATAAATAATTTGAAGCATTGTCCTCCCTACCTGCACATGCCAATTCTCAGGATCTTTTTCGTCACTAACACGGACATTATGATCACCATCAGGACCAGAAGAGGGAGTGACCATCCATGAGAGCCGGTCTATCTTTATTAAAGAATCGTCATGCCATTTAGTCACCTTTTTGAGCCTGAAGTCGCGCCATTTTGTTTTCCTCCATCTTTGTTCAAAATTTGTCAATATATCATATGCAGCAGGACCCTCGATTTTACAATGTAAATCATGCCATGGTTGCCTTGGGCCATTGACACAAGACTGTAAATATTGCCAGGAATTCAGATAACAAACTATATATTGCATACTGGACACTACTTTTTAAAGCTATTATCTACAATTTTGATCCTCATGAAAAAAAAATCATGACAATATATTAAATTTGATTACTAAAAGATGCATGTTGGCAGCAAATCATTAGCAGAAAAAAGGTATTCTGTTTACACATCTATACTACATTACATTTTTTCACCTAAAGAGAAGATGATACAAAGAATAACCACAATACAGATCCACTAGCTCAATTTGAACCGCACAGTTACTATTTTGAGTACATAGGCTGGCATCTAGCGCCACTGCTGTCAGCCATGTTCTTAAGCATTCACAAAATTACCAGTAGACTAGGAGACAACAAGCTCTTGCAAAACTGGATATATAATTGAAACTCAGATAAATGATGTGAGTCTGCATATCATCTAAATTTTTACTTGTAAAGTAATTAGAAATATGTATATTCATAAAAATATACATGAATTATTTATTAATCAAGTGTCTTAAGAGTAGCCTGGTCATTGTTTCAAAGCTATAAATAAAATTTTTAATATTCACAATGATAAATTACCAATTGTGCCAAAAGATTAAACTGCTAGAAAAAGGTGAATTTAATCCTTTAACCATAATTCTAACACTACCCCTCACGTGTGGGCTTAAACTCCTCATTAATAAGAGGGGGTCCAACACGTGAGATTTTTAACTTTGAAATGGAAAGTAGAGTGGAGACAAGATTTGAACTTGGGACACCTACTCTAATATAGTGATAAATTACCGATTGTCCTAAAAGCTTAAATTGTTCGGAAATGGTGAATTTCATTATTTAACCATAATTTTAGCACACGAGAATCTAATTAGGCATCCTTTCTCTTGTTTCCTTTGTTGTCCTAGCACTCTTTCTCTCCTTTCTATCTTCAATCTTTGCCTCATTGTCACATGGCAACAAAGTTGCTAGAGAAATATTAATCTCTATGGCACTTGAACTTAGGATAATGCTGGAGTCTTTGCTTTTTTTTCTTCTGGCTAAAAAAAATTAATAGAGGGAGATGAGTGGATGAAGCTCATAAATTCAAGCCTCAAGCTGAGCCCTAAAGGAGTATGTCAACTCTTAGGGTGGCTCAGGCACTTTTAAGCTATCATCCTTCCTTACTCCTTACAACTCCCATATATTTTGAGTAGTATCAAGATCATTTATATTTACAGTGCTGGCATCATTCAAATATAAATAACCATGAATTAGATGTTAAATCAGCTATACAAAGGGTTTTAAAGATACATACTATCCACTTACTGGAAATGTAGGATTATGAAAATCATTTTTAAAGACAGTGTCAAGATCACCGAAAAGCCTGTGCTCAGGAGTATCATATCTGCCATCACACAAATCCAAACCACCAATAAAAGCAGTTATTTTTCGGTTGTTTCCAGAAGCTTGAGTGTCAAGAACTACGCACTTCTGATGATGTGTGAAAAGGGTTCCCACCACCTGGACTAGAAGATTCTATTCAAATCAGTGAATGAAATTGTTTAATGGAATGGAATGGAATATATGACTGATAATCAACATATTGTCATTCACTGATTATGCCAGAGATAAGTCAAAGTAGCAATTAAATTATGACATAGTTAAATTTCATATACAGAAGTTCCATACCTGTTGCTTGAAAATACTAAGCTTATTGCTCGCATAACGAGGAGCCAGCACACAATGGACACTGGAGTGTTTGAAAAACTTTTTAGTTTCTTCATCATGGGTCTGCATGACACCTTCCTGCATTCAGGCCTATCATTAATCAAGGAGAATTGTGTATAAAAATGGTTATGCATCCATGAGCATGTTTAGCAACTTCTTGAAGGAAGAAGGGTATCAGATATCCTGTAAATAAACTTTTTTTTGTATCTCATGAGGGCATCAGATATCCTGTAAATTAACTTTTTTTGTATCTCGTGTGGCTTTTCTGAGAGAATAAAATGCATCTATTGAACTTCAAAACGTTACTCCATCTAAAGGTCGACTTTACTAGCTTTCTAGCAGAATCTTTCTTGTCTTTCCTAATTTTAATTTCCTTTTTTTTT